>NW_019101569.1:1037529-1069533 GCF_001856785.1 Myzus persicae
CCCCCCCCCCCCCCGGTTAACTCATTATCCCGAAATTCCCGAGTCTTGCACCTCTGATAGAATAATTCGTAACTATTATAGGTAATACCTACATGGCGGTGGCCATAGGCGGTACTACAGGAGGGGCAGGGTATGCAACTGCCCCTCCTGTGGACCGTACCTTATTATTCTATCTAATATATAATTCCTTGAATTATCGATTTCCTAACTCTAAAAAAATAGATTTTAATAGTGATTACCTAGTATAGTAGTGTAGTATGCTGGCACTGAGATAGATAAGAATCTTATTTTTGGACTAATAAAGTAAAATATATAAAATATAGTTTTAACTATTTTCTGGTCCCCCTGCCAAGAGGGTCTAGTACCGCCTATGGCGGTAGCTAAATAATATTTAATAATATAATATATTAATTCAAAACAAGGCGTATATAATACTACAGATCCAATGATGGACAATATTAGTATTAAACATTCAAACTCAGATTCGTTTGAACGGAAGGTTCTAGGTATAGATAATTTTTAAACGAATGTATGTACCTACATCTCGACCTAAATTTAATGTTGAAACATTTATAATAAATATTTAGGGTTATTTATATACACCCACAGTATATGCCTCCGAACAATATTAAAATACTTCTTGTACCCACAATAACACGGGCTTATCAATTTTTCATTGATAGAGTTGATGTGTATGCAATATCAATTATGATAGTTAGAATTAAACACAAAACTAGGTCTATTTTTTTTATTTTACCTATCACATGTATTATTTTTTTTTGTAATTTTTAAATTAGTAGGCATAATCATAAAGTTCATTACCGACTTTATAGTAGGTGTATACAGTATACAATAAACGCATAATATTGTACCTGATACCTCGTAATACACAGAATTTATTTCAACTATGTTTTTTATAATGATATTTACTACGAAAAATCCTTATTAATTATCCTGCTGTGCGCGTAAACGATAAAATATTATTATATAATAGGTACGGCTGGTATAGTGGTATATACAAAATATAGGTTAGCTGGTATCCCCGCAGCTTTATATTAGTGATTGCGCAAAACGTTGTCTGTGTGTGAATGTGTTCTATATATTATTTCCTATTCGATGTCGTCTCCATGGAAAACGCATCGATCTGCAGTAGAACTCAAACAGCGACACACACTGCCGTTTTACATAGCATACATATAATATTACATTTTATTTACATAGGCGCACACATAAATATATATAAAATATACACAGGTACAAATAACACATTACCCAAGTAGATAATGTATATTATGTGTAGTATACGTAAGGAATTTTGCGTAGCGCGTAATGCGAATATATGCATTGTGCCTAGTATATACAATAATATGAATAAATGTAATATTATAATGTAGATAGTATGGGTCACGTGTTATAAAAACGAATTTTATTTGTAGGAGTTATACAGTCACTAGTATATAAGTAAAAGAAATGTGTTACAAAAAGCTGCAGCTGCAAGCATTATATTTAACATATTATGCATATTATGCATAAATAGGGTTTTCAAATTTCATGAAATATTTTATTTCTATGAAAAATATAAAATATTTATTATACGTTTATCTAAAAGTTTACAATCGTCAACCTCCAGGGGAAATTTTTAAAAGTTGTTTTATTTTATGGAACAACAAATAAATGTAACATAATTGCATATAAAATGTAAATTGCTTAACAAATCTAAAATACAACAAATTTTAACATTTTAACTTAACTAAATATTAACTCAAAAGTTAAAAACTCTGAAGCCAACTTGACATCATAACATATTTTAAAACGTTTACAAATAATTTTTTGATGTTGTTTAACAAACCTAATTTATACCATTTACATATAATAGTAATTTGTAAACCTTGGTTGATAACTAATAAATTTTTCATAGTAAGTGTTTTCTGTGTTTAATCAATATCTTATTTCTAATCATCTATAACCGAATAATACGTTCGAAAGAAGAAAAAAATTTGTTCATAACTTCATTGAAATATTTCAAGAAAAATAAAATTGTTGATATCAATACGGATATTCTGCTGTGGAGTATGCCACTAAAAATACATTTTATTATTAAAAACAGAAGAAAAACTTTTTTTAAACGATTATGATAAAAAAAATAACAAAAATGTTGATAAAAATGCTGTTTTTTAATTACTTACAGCTATGTAAAAGGAATATTTTCCAAAAACGATGGTAATTTTGAAATAATGAGTGGTCCATGATATAAAAGAATCTTCTGGTATATATATATAGATATATATGGATGAGGGGGAGCAAAACTGCACCCCTAAGCGACCGGGGTAACCGAGTCTAAAAAAAAAACTTTGCTTGGCATCCTTTACAGAAATCAATACAGAGTGTAACGTAGATACACTTCTACTCGCCCACTTCCGAAAATGAAACAATTTATTGTTGCAAGCAAGTACGCATAGAGATAATAATACTATATTATGTATATCAGTATATCACGATATTTTGTATCACGTAATAAGATCGTCGATCATTCTGAATAAGATAAAACATATTTTAGTTTTGAATGATAATAATATTGGCATACATTATATTATACAAATAAAACTATATGAGTTGATCCATATTATTGCCCTGAATTCTGATAAATTATACACCGGCCATATACCATATTAAAGTCATCCGATAATAATTATTTAAAACTCTACCAGGTGACAGGTGTATACAACTAAGTACTATGTACGCTACTATTATTACTATTATTATTTTTTTTATTATTATTATTTTTATTATTATTATTATTATTATTATTATTATTATTATAACTGTTATGCGATTATATATTTCCATTCCATATACCACGCTTGTGCATGGATAATATACCAATTTCATGGATTTTTAAAGAATATTGATTGAATATACCTAGCGATTCAGTTCAGAGATTTACAAAGATTATAAGCAAAAAAAATATTATAATAAGAATCAGATACCTCCGGAAAATCGGCTTTTATGAAGTATGATATTGAATCAAAAATAATATTTATCGTCAATACAAAATATAAATATATAATTATAATTATTATAATAATAAATACCTACCTAGTATCCTTATATTAATTTCAAATTTTTAGTTGAATTTTTGTTGAACAATATCTTAAAGTTAAAACTAATATTTATATTTATGCACACATAAGTGGATTAAATGAATACAATTATGTTTCGTGCAAGGTGGATTTTATAATTCGATGAAATCCATTCCGTGCCTTCCTGGTATTGTGATAACAATTATTTACACTTCCTATTAACGTAACTCATTTTCATGTCAACCAAACAGCTGTTTGTCAAGTGCATCACTGGCTTAGGGGCTCTATGGTCTCAAACATAAAAAAACGATAAAATAATATTTTATTTAATGTTTGTATCGTATATTTGTGATTTTTCACCGAGTCAGTACCGCCGCCATTCATGTTACTATTGATAAAATGTAAGTATAAGTATTAATTAATATTTATTATCCTTAACAATATTAAATATATTTTAAACCTGTCGTATTTAGTACGTATATAGTAAGTAGGTTCAGCATTAAAACTTTGTGTGGTTAGTTTGTATGTAATAAAGTGAATTGACCTATTATCAAACTTAAATGTACGAGCGTTATCTCGTTAGGTTTTTATGATATTTTTTTATTTATACTGGTGCAATAGCAAATCCGTTAACTGACGCATATGAATTATGAACATGCTTACTAGTTTTCCATAGTAAATGTTGAAACTTGATGCATATAAACCAAAAAAGTAATAATAATACAGGCAATGGTAGGGGAGGGGTTTAGCTCGTTACTGAAGTTCGTTACTCTCCTCCGCACGTCACTGGGTTTGAATAACTATGATATAGCATCGATGTTCGAGCATTTGAACACAGCATAGTGCATATTCTATACCATGGTATACATCATGCTATAAGGTATTGAATTACAATATCACGAATATAAACGTCAAAATCTATCAACATAATAATTAGAAAAGTGGCTTGGTGTGACGCGGTGTTGGGCTTCAATTACAAACGTCTTTTGAGTGAGAGCAGCAGTCGGTGTCACCAGTTCCCGGGCGGGTGACCACCCGGGTCCTTAGTGACAAATCCTTGCCACACATACATGTGTTCCGAACCCCCACAGTTTATGCCATAAAAAAAAATAATTATCAAAAATATATAACAACCCAATCATGTATATATAATAAATAAAGCCGTTAATGTAAAGAACAATAAAAATGATAATATATTTGAACTGTCTTAGAAATACTGGGAGCACAAGCGGTATACAAGCACCGTCATCATTCAAACGTGCTACGGCATGGGTGATAAGAAAACAGTTTACACGTTTCCTATTTACTTCGGAGACCATTGTTAAATCGGTGACGAAGTGTGGCGTCGTCAATACTTGCAACCCACTGACCGATCGGCTGCTGCGGTAACCGAGGTCACGGTAACGCGGTGTGACGATCAGCGTTGTTCGTACTGGACCCCATTTAACTCGCCGCCAGACGAACCAGCTGGAAACAGCGACGCGAAAAGCGAGGGCGATGGTGGCACTCAGATGGGACCCGTGAAAAGCGGGCTCGGAGCGAGCACTACTCCGGTGGGACCCGCAGATGCGATGGGCCCGCTGAACATAATGGCAGCCATAATACCGTTCGAGTCCACGTGGTCTACAGCTGACGTCGATCACCTTAGCTCCGGTTCTTCGGAAAGTTCGATGGAGATTCAATTCGACGACGATGACGATGAAATGGGTGAAGAGAAGTAGGGTCTGTGGGAAAAAACGATGAGAGAGAAGATAAATCCGAAATGCAGATGAAAAACACGCAGTTCCGAGGTCGAATACTCGGCTCTTAGAGACTGTTATTGTGAATTGTAAAATATCGTCAGAATTATAAACATAATGTCTTGTGCTTTATTTGGGATTAGTGAATCTTATATTTTTATAAGGATTTATACAGAGATAGTAATATTTTCAACCACATATCCGTCACAGCGTCAATGTTATCATTCACGGGTACCTACTAAAAATATTCAGTAACTTCAGTTATAATATAGGTACCTATACATAAAATATATTAGCTGTATTACCATAAGACTAATCCATATTATATCCGTTTTACTTCAGTGGAAGTGTATAATACTTAAGTATAAAACAATTATATACAATAATAATAAACCTTATTACACAATAATTACCATGATTAATTTTATGATTTACCACTTCTTAATATTCCGGACACAACAAATTGGAGATCACCAAAGAATGCTTAAAAGCCGACTTACATCCAATATCAACCTGTAGATTGGTTATCGCGCTTATTTATATGCTTACATATAAAATATTTTATCAAATGTGAATAAAATGTTCGTGTCTTTTCTCAAAGGCGGAGTGGATCCAAAATAATTACGACCTTACCAGGCAAACCGATATTTTCAGGCCACTTTTCAATTTAGCCTATACTAATTACTTACATCGGCGTAGCTTAAATGTTTGTTTAAAAAGTGTTTTTGTCCAATCAACTTATGTGGACACTGATCATCAAGTAATAATTCTATTTTCATTTTATATTATTATCGGTTTCACTGTACACTAGTTTAATATTAAACCAATTTATTACAATAGGCTTTAATAATTTTCTATTTCCTTTGGTAAGATATTATCCTTTTGTCGCCTATTTTTTTGAATTTCCTTTCTAAAAGTTATTACTTTAATTTTGAACAATCTACCAATTTGCTGGTGTTGTATATTTCAAACAAATAATACAAATACAATTTTTTTTAGCATGTCCTTTTATTCAATATAAATAAAAAATAATAAAATGTATGCTTAAAAAACAGTTTACTATCTACATAACCGTTAAACTAATAATTATTATTAAAATAATTACAATAACAATTTACTTAAAACATTACTTTTATAGTAAGTACCCACTTTATTAAATGGTAAGTCACTCATTATATCATTATCTAGTTCTTCCAGCAGAATTGATTTTTCTATAAATGATCTTAGATATTATTGTTATAGTCGTTGAGTTTCTCAAACTATTTTTTTTTTTATATTTAATCTAAAAAAATCGAATTGACTGCCAACGGGCCACTTTTTGCATAAGCAATCCAGTCCACCGGTAATGTTCCGGTTGCCCGATGGGCCACTTCGCCGCTGCTTATCTCCGTCTATTATCGAGAAAAATGTTAGAAAGATGATGACGAGTGTCACCAAGAAGGAGTCTATTTAAGATACCAAGGAGAATGTCATAAATTAATTAATATTATTTCAACAAAAAACAATAACTTCGGTTGCTGTATTGTAGAATTTATTTGACGTCCTCGTTGACGTATTCGTTCGCCAGCATTGAGGGTTTCCCTTTTAGAACTCGCATAATTATCTTTTCCCCCCGTGTGAAGTGGCCAATACAGTTTTTCTCTTCGGGATTTTATAACGTAAAAATGAAAGACATAATCAACCTTAATATAAAATTACAATTTATAATTAAATAAAAACATGAGTGAAAATAGAAAAACCGGTAGAACCTTCGAGCGAAGCTATTGGCATGGAATTAACTTTAAATCACAGGAAAAACAAAATGTACAATAATCAACAAGGATAACATGGGTAATACATAGTAATAATAAACACATATAGTATTTTCACTATGGTAAAGTAGAGCAGACAATATAAATGGACATCATCCCATAATAAGTATGCATTTGATTATTTTATATTCGGCAAGATAAGATTTGTCTGTCCATCCAGCAGAATATTATAAACGATCAGCTTCAGTATTAGATATATTCGTGTCAAACAACTAAAGTCTTACATAAGTATAGGTATTTGGTATAATTGTAAGTGTAAGTATGCGTATAACATATTACAAATATAAACATAAGTCTAAAGAAATCTGATAAAATAAAAACAAAACTTCAAAAGGGTTCAAATAATGTACAGTATTAGATAAATCACAGATGAGTTGTCTATTCTAAAACTAGGTATGTAAATTAGGTGATATTTATTTGTGTCGGTTATTATTCATTAAAATTACATTTCTCTTTCCCAGTATTTCGCCACTATATAGCCATCAGCTAGACTATGTACACTGTATATAATAATAACAGGGGCGATTTGCCGACCGGACGCACGACGGTGTTTGGAAAAAGGATAAAGATGGAGCGCATCATGTATACTTTGTGTGTGTGTGTGTGTGTGTGTGTACCTACATTATTATGCATAAAACATAATATAAATTGTATGATATATATATATATACACACCTATATTTATGTATATAGTATATATTATAATAATGCGTCATTCGCGTGTAGATTAAGTGCTCTTCTCCGTTGCAGCCGAGTCAGCGGAATTGCAGCGGCCGCTGCCGGGCGGAACGCGAGCGGGGAACTGCGAGGTCGTCGGTATTACGGTGTGAAGGGGTGGGTGGGCAGAGACTTTATTAAAAAACGCGGTCACGTGTGCTTCGGTGTACGCTGCGACGGAGCCAGTAGGGGTTGGGTGGTGGAGGTGTTGGTCGCGGTGGTGTTGATGGCGAGGAGGTGGTGGCCGGGGGAGGGTGTGTGCGCATCCGCCACGAAGACAATGGCGGGTAATAATTAAACGGCTTTTATACACGAAAATCTATTCTTTTTTTTCACCCCATCTATTCGACCGTGACAAAATGATACGGTTATAAGTAACACCGAGTAGGTGTTATATATAGTTATAAATGTATTAATCGTGTGCTTCAAGTGCTGTACCGACGCATGCTGACGCGTCCCAAATTTATAAAAACAGGTTACCATCGCGGCTGACCGTTTCAGGAGCAATAAGGATTATACCTGTTAGTTCTTGCCAGTAGCAACTGTTCTAGGACGCAATTTATTGTGTCTGCTTGTCCGAGTGCAAACCGACAATTTAATAATTTTGTATCGTTATAATTTGATAGTTTTGTACTTACATAAGGGGAAAAATAATAATAAATAATAATATTGCAGTATTTAATCATATTTTCACGTTACATCCTATCTGTTTAAAGTTTTAAAACATCATTCAGTAAATCCAATGGACATTTTATTAATTGTGAAACTTGACCATTTATATAGGTACATCTACTTTAGGGAAACTTAGGATTTGTTATTTTACAGAACTTTCACGTTCACACTTCACAGTTCACACTTGCGGATCGTGTTCTGCGAAAGTCGAAAAGTAATAATTCAATTCATAATAATGGCTCATTGGTAAAAAAAAAATGAGAATTAAAGTGCGTTACGGGACATTAGCTTTTTCTCAGATATCTAATTGGTATAGTCGATTGATATCAGTAAAATAACCATTATAGAAAAAATCACAAGTACAAAAATCGAACATTTTCCCCAATATAAATCAATTGTAAAAAGCCGAAATGTATTATTGGCACCAGAGCGTAGCGAGTATATTAGTTTAAACACTTTTAGAACGATTAAACTTATAAATAATATATTTTAAATTGTATCTAAAACGATATCTATTCTATATGTGGCCCACGAAGGTATTCTATGTGGCCCGTTACGAATTTTCTAAAATAAAAAAAATTTTAAAAACGTATGAAAATTTTTTTAAATTATATTTATTTTCATTATTTATTTTTATTTAAATTTATGAATTCATTTAAATAATTATTCCAAAAAATACGATTATATTGATAATAATAAAACTAAAAACTATACAAAAATATTTTACTCTTACCTATTTTTAATGTGAAATTTGAGCTTGTACTTCTTTTACTATAACAATGAAAAATCTGGTTGAAATTCAGTGGTTCAATCCTCAAAATCGAGAACTAATTTTGTTTGTTTCATTCCTGAAAATATTTGTTCGAATATATACGTCGAGCCAAATACAGTAGCCATTTTCATTATAAATTATCTTAAAGCAGGGAATCTTCGTGTGGAAGTTTTGAATACAATTTTAAAATATCGTTTTGTTTCATTTTTTGAAATTCATCACAGTTAAATGAATTTGATTTCAACTCAATAACTTCAAGTTGAAGAGAAGTGTCGACATCATTTTCATCAATATTAAATGGATTTTCAAATAAACGCCACGATTTTTCGTGTTTTAACATCAGAAAATCGAGATGAAAAATCGGTTTGCAACTTCTTTAACCTTTCTACAAATCGATTTGTTTAACATAACGGTTTAGCTTCATTTTTAAACATTTGACAGTTTTCAAAATGGCTAAAGTCACTGCGCTCAATTTGATAAATAAATAACTTTAATTTTGCAGCAAATACTTTAACAGTATTATACATGTTAAATATAAGTTTGCCAGGTCCTTGTAATTTTGAATTTAAAATATTTAAATGTGTTGTTACATCTGTAAGAAATGCTAAATCCCACAACCAATTAGGTATATCTTTAAGCTCTAAAATTGGTTTTTCCTTGTCGATCATGATCATTTCAATTTCTCATCATAAATCAAAAAAAAAAGTTTTAAAATCTTTCCTCGGCTTAACCATCGAACATGACTATGGTACGCCACATCACTGTACTCAGCTTCTATTTCGTGAAGAAAACTTTTAAATTGTCTATAAGACCATGAGACCTAATAAAATTAACAGTTTTTGTTACAATAGACATAACATGATCGAGACCTATAACTTTTCCACAGAGAGCTTGCTGATGAATAAATGAATAATACAATGAATATTTTTAGAAGGTTCAATATTTTTCCATTCTAAAAGTTTATTTATACTCTACCAATAAAACCAATATTTTCTCCTCTCATATTTGGAGCACCGTCTGTTGTTATGCAACTTAAACTTCCCTAATCAAGCCTAAGATTTTAAAGACAAAGATCTACTTTTTCAAATATATCAGCTCATGTTGTTCGATTATGCATATACTTTCCAAGGATGCCAACTCTATTCTGTTACCTTGAAATTAATATCAATGCCACGAATAATTATAAGCAGTTGAGCAGTATCGGTAATATCGGTACTCTCATCCAGTGCCAGCGAAAAATATTTGAATTCTCGTGCTTTATAATATGTTCTGTAATTGTGTAACTATATTATTTCCTATATTTTCAACACGTCTGGTACCGTAAGATGGGGTTACTTTGATCATTAATTTTCAATTATTTTAGTTTTATACTTATTGTACTAATAACCAACTGAAATATATAACATTTAATTATTAATAAGGCTATCTCCCAATATGCGGTCTACCAAAATGGACGTGGTCTGCCGTAATAATATTAAAAGTATAAAAAAAAAATTCAAATTTATTAAGAAATTCATATATAATTGTTATACTATAATTTTTTATAATCCGGACTCATTTTACCGCCACCGCCACCGCCACCGCCACCGCTACCGCTGCAGTGTGTGGAGACCTTTACGTAGTACACAAAACAGAGGTAGACCGCATATTGGGAGATAGCCCAAAAAAAATTATAGTATAACAATTATAAATGAATTTCTTAATAAATTTGAATTTTTTTTTTATACTTTTAATATTATTACGGCAGACCACGTCCATTTTGGTAGACCGCATATTGGGAGATAGCCATTAATAATTATTCTACATTATACCTTTAACTGATAATTTCTCAAACCAAATTTTTTTTTTACATTTTTACATTAGTTATAACTAATATAGTTATTGATCAAACTTATACCCACCTTTTGGGGTGACTTTGATCGCAACCCTGAAAATGCGTGTAAACATGGGTGCAGTCATCAAAGTGATCATTCTCGCCCCAAAAAAAAGTCGGTTGGGTAGTTTTTGAGTTATTGAGTTTCTAAGTTTTGGGGTGACTTTGATCAGGTATCAAAAAAGTACTATGAAATACCTATGCATTATTATAAACAAATTGTATTATTTATGTTATAAAAATGGTTTATACTAAATACCTGACTATAATTATTACAAAAAAAATTAAATAGGTAAGTATATAGGTAATAAAATAGGTAATAGATAATGAAACATAATATGTACCTAATCGTGTTTCGTGATAAACATATATCATTAAAAAGTTCTAATTTTTCAGGTATTATTTCTTCAACCACTGCAGTTAAAATACATTTTTTAATAAAATCACTATCACTGAGAGGTTTAGTCTAACTAGCCATTAAATTCTCTACTTTATAAGCTCGCTTGTACATTGTACAACATTTGTTTTAATCGAATTTTGTTGTTTAAATAAATTTAAAACATTTTGGGTGTGGATATATTTTTTTGAATGCTTCTAACTTAGTAACACGTAATTCTCCTAATAAAATAATATATAGGTAATATATTAAGATTTTATAACTAAATTTTATCGAAAATAATTGCTACCTTTCAAATGGGCTAATGTATCTTAATGTTTTGATTCGTAATATCGTTTGATGTTAAATTCTTTAAAAACTGAAACCGTTTCACGACACACAAGACAAAGTGCTTTTCCATTAATTTTTTATGAAAAAGTAATTTATAAACCATTTTTCATTAAAAATTTGGCAATCATCAGTATATTTGCGTTTTTTTTCTGTCTGACATTTTCATACGGAAACATTACAATTAAATATCGATATTACCCGTGCACTTAAAATAACGTACTGATCAAACTTATGTGTACTAGTGTACCTACGATGTGTATCTCAATTTATAATATTTTCAATAGACAATAAAAGATAAGAAAATAAGTCCAATATATAAGATTATTTTTGTACTTTAATACTTTGTGGCCCGCTTGAAGATAATTGTTTACCAAAGGGGCCCGCCAAAGGAAAAAGGTTGGGCATCACTACATTAGAGGGTTATTGCATTAAACATAATATTTAATATATGCAATTAAAATTATAAAAATATGCAACTAAAATTATTTTTATTTGTAAAAAATCATATCAAAGTGATCAAATATGTACCTAATCAAAGTTTTTAGGGCATTATTTTAGCATCTGAAGACATTTTTGGGTTTTAAGGACATATTTTTGATCATAAAGGCACATTTCAGGTTTTAATGCATATTTTGTTGGTTAATCAAAAATCAAGCATTTCGGTAAATAAGTTTAATGAATCAAGGTCAACAATTATATTAAATTTGAGTTAAGAATTCAGTATATCTGTAGTGTAATTGTTTTTTTTTTAACCTACATCAAATATATATAGGTAGATACAAAATAGAATATAGTACCTAAAATAATTAAAATAAAGAAAATATTTACAGGCAATTTTAGAGTGCAATTTTATTTTTAAAGCATATTTAACTGCACATTTTTAATTTTTTGACGAATAGTGCATATAAGTAGTCGTATTGTATATATTACATTTCAACATTCTAATATTAAAATTTGTATGTCAATTGAAGTCTTCTTCTCTTTTCTGTGGAATCTGCATTAAATTAGTCAATTATTGTATCAAAATTAATTTTAAGTCTTTTCAATATGTAAAAATAAATATAGTAATGTTACTAAGCCTTTCTTGGCCAATGGTGTTTCTCGTAAATGTTTTGCGACGAAGAGATGCAAACTAAAGTTCACTCAGAGCAGAACACACTCATTGGAATAGATGCAATTTTTTTAGAAATACAGTAGGTATATAAATTTAATATTGTCAAATGAGCAAATAAAGTCTTTTACTAATACAAATTTGAAATGGGCTTAATAATTTTCAGTGATATTAGTTGATGAACAAAATTTCCCAAACTGTTCTAATTCTGCCCTTAAATCATCGAAGTGAAAACCTACTGTTAGTGTTACAAATTTCTAAAATATCTCCATCCCTCGAAATTAAAGTTTCCCCTTGGTTTTGTTTTCACTCGAGAATTATGAGAGGAAATTAAATTCTATTACTATGATTTATTGTGATGTCAAAAGGCAATAATTAAAAATGTTTGATTAATCCGTTAATTATTTCTCATGATAATATTTTAAGCAAAATAAAACTAAAAGTTTATAAATTGACGAAGTTAAAAAAAAGCGGGGAAATGGGTGTCGCTCTGCTGCACAGTAGCATTGGTTACAAAGGTTATAAGTCGGTCACTTTAATGGTTAAATTCATTTTACCAAATGTCATTATGTATAAATATATAAAATATAATAATAAGCTCTAAAAGTTTCATTTACCCATGAATAATATTTTTAAATTACAACAAAATAACTAAAATTATTTTTCTTGGTTTAATCATGTAGGTAATTTGGTTCAAATTTAACGACATGAACTAAGATAGTATGGAATGAAAACTGGTAAATGAGGATTAAAACGTAGTTTGCTTATTAAATTAATAAGCCTAACAGTTGTAAACTTAGACAAATTAAATTTGATATGACTAACTTTACAGCTTTACTTAACTTAATATTATAATTAATGACTATAGTAATTAGGTACCTTTTCCTTTTTTTAAATTACATTTTTAATTGATTGACATTGTAACGTGTAATGAAATAACTTCATATTTGTAATATGCTATTAAAAATTTCATTGAAAACTTGTCTGAAAATAAAAATATACATAATATTAAATATTAAGTATCTTTATAAATTGTACTCAGAGTAATTGACTTTTAAATTTTCATTAAAATTAGTGTCTACCAAGATAATAATTTTTGAGAAAAAATATTTGCAATTGTATTTGGGAATTGTTTTGTACGTCCATTGTTTGATCTAAAATTTTTAATTTATGAGAATTGGACATTAATATCCAAAATGTGTAGAATTATTGAGAAACTGTAACATTTATTGGATTTGGTAACTCTGGTTGATAACACAAAATTATTTTTAAAGTTAAACCATAGAAAAATGACTACCTACCTACTATTAAATAACTATAACTACCAAGTATAGAATAATATGCACAACTTTTAAAATACATTCTTTGTTTGGTTTAGTATGTGAAAGCATAATATTTAATTATTTTAACATATGTACCTATGATATAAATAAATAGGTATGACATATTATAACAATATTAAGATTAATTGTTTTTGATCTATTTAGTGTTGGGTAATAATTCATTTTATGGTTGTAATCTAAGGTAGGGTTAATTTTTATTTTATAGCTAAAGACTGTGTCCAACAATGTAGGCATTAAACAATATTAAATAAACATATCATCTTTGATAAAGTTATGTGAAGATCAGTCGATCTCCAGTTCAAAAAATAAAATAATAAAAAGCATATCAACTGAAATTTAACATTTTAAATTATAGACTAATAACAAATTGATATGTAGTTAATAATACTTGAACTGAAAGAAATGATAACACAATTAAACGCAATTGTAGTATGTATTTTATGAATTTTAAAGAGGAGTTGAATAAATAATTTGTGAAGGAAAATGGAACATGAAAGATAGCGAGTAATCTAAAGAAGAATTATTTCTTAAACACATTAGATCAGTGTTTCTTAACCTTTTTGTTATCACGGAACCTCAAACAAATATATTGTTTTTATGCGGAACCCCTATGAAAATTATCTTTAAAAAAGTATAAATGAATAATTGATAAATGATGTAGATAAACAACTGATAAAGTGCTTTCGCGGAACACAGGTTAATAGAAACACTGCATTAGATCTGGTCAAGTCCAAGTTTTTAATGGTGTAAAATCTTTCGAAAGCAGTTTCACAGCATCGAGGCTAGGGCCACATTTATATTTATCATTAGGTAATTAGACTTGGCCATAATATGGGAAAGTACACAAAAACATTAGTTACAGAGGATAAATCCTTAATGACACATTAGGACAATAGTTTATCCTCCACAAAAGTACCTCTATAAAATATATATAAACATTTTGGAAGTTCAGCCAGTTATGGTGCAATGTTTAGGCTAGATATGTTTAATAATAAATAATTAATAATTTAATAATAATTATAAATACAGCAAACTAATTTGTTGCATTGTTTTATGATTTTTTGGTGTGATGTAATACTTATTTACTTTTTACCATACAAATGATAGAATTTATTACTAAATAAAACTAAAATAATAGGACAATATTATACCAAATTTATATTTATATACAAATGCATATGAATACAATTAATGTAAATTATATTATTATATTTTATTATAATCAGTATATTTCAATTATGAAGGATAACTAATTAAGCACCTATTAATAACATATTTTAGAATTTTGGTACGAGTCTCATGTAACTATTAACAATTGTTTGTTTTTGTCATTTAACAATTTGAACACATACTAGGATCTACAAGATTATTTTGATATTTTATTTCAAAACAATTGTTTAATTAAAATTGAATACTTTAAGGTATATAAATTGAGGGAACTAAGAGTTTTCCCCAGTCATTGATTTACCGTAAAAAAATAAAGGTGTACACAAACACATGTTTCACACTTAACACCTGGATAATGATGATGGATAATATAATCTACATTTCACAATAATTATTTAAGGATATCAGGGATAATATTCATGAAGTTATAACACAACGATTCAAAGTACCATATTATATTCTGTGATTTACAGTATAATATACTATATATAGTAGAGTATAAGAATCAAAAACAATAATATTAATTATTATTGTTTTCCATTTCCAAACTTAAATGTTAAGTATTACAAATTTACAAATAAATCATGTTACATAACAATTAATAATTATGTATAATATATTGTTGACATAAAATGTGTATAAGTATAATACAAATATATTGTACAGACATAAAACGCTATAGTGTATAAATGTACATAATGTATAATCAAGTACACAAGTACAACGTTATAACTATTATAACCAGATTATCAATAAGAGTAATTGAATGGATTCTATAGTAAAGTTAATTGACACAATTCAACAATACATATCATATATGTGTGTTTCTTTTACTACTACTTTTTTTTCGACAGTATTAATTGGAATTTTTGAAAAAAAAAAAATCAATTGTGTTACTTACACAACAAGACATATTTTAATATAAAACACCTTTACGTTGGACTTGGAAATTAAAAAAAAAAAAATGTTTGACCCAACGTCAACATAAAATACTATAATAGAATATTGTTGTTAAACCTTAAATGCTAGAGTATATTACTTTGCTTGTTCAGCAATTGAAATTGAGAAAGAAAGCTGAAACAATCGTGATGGACACTAATGATCACTAAATGAGATTTAAAAACAATAACTTGGTTGGTTGGATAGTTATCATAGATGAGATTTAATCTCCTCTATTATAGATGCGTTAGAACTGAAAATAGTAACACTGACATTGGTATTCTAAATTTTTTTTGTTTCTTGTCGCATATCCATCAGTCTTTATGATAAATCATAATATGAAATCTAAATCTATTTGACTAGATGTATAAAATTAAAAACAACTAAACCTATTTTAACCTAATACATTTCATTTAAATTACGTCACTACAACATGTAAAGAACATTCAAAATTCATAACACAATAACGCCTCAAACAGCTTCGGGGGTTTGGTTTTTTTTTTTTTGTTTAGTTTTAATACCCGAGTGGTTGTGAACAATGCTTTGAATGGACTATAGAATAATGAACTGTTGTACATAATAATAATAAAATAAAAAATAGATATAATATTTACTTAATAAATACACTACTATGCTATTATATAACTTAAACAACTACTAGTAGGTAATATAGAATGCAAAAGAACAATATTTAATTGATATGTCTACTAGTTAAAATATAGGTATATATATAAACTAAACTAAGGGCACAAAAATGGATATAGTCAAAAGTAAAATTAAATAATCACAATAACGGTGTGTCATCATTATAATCGTTTGGTTTGCTTGTCCAATTTTTCGTACATCCAAAACATATCATAAATATTTGAACAGCCGAACAGTATAAGTACATAATAACATAATATTATAATCACAATAATATTATTGCGTAACTAAAAATACATTAGTTCCTTTAAGCAAATTGGAAGGGAAAAATACGCAGTGTACATATTGTATATTGTAGTGATCAAAAAACAACTTTCCCACCCTGTTCAAGTTAAATTTACTCTTGAGATAATGATAAATTGAAGAAAAAAAATACACAATAATTATACATATACACATACGTACAAATATAAAATATTGGACTCGTATAACTTTTGATAGAAACTTTAAATAAAAAATACACTTATGATTAAAAAAAAACCTCATAAATTGGGTACCTACATAACAATACATCCTTTATATTACTATGTATGTACGCTTTACTCAAAAAGTTCTAACAGTCTTCTAAGTCACTGGGAACATCGAGAGCTGTATGCAACGTAACAGCGACACCTCTGTTGACACTGACTGCTGGATAGAAGACGCCATACAGGCCATTAAATGCCACTGGACCCTATACAAAAACAAAAAAAGATATAGACAACAATTGCAGTGAATCCTATATTAACATGCAGGCTCTAAGATTGAAATATTAAACACATTTTCAGATGTCAATCCTTACTTGGGGTTCATCATTGACAAAAAAAGATAATTGGTGTTTGTTCAGGTCCAGGAGAACGCCAACCGTGGATCCTACCAGGATGCCACCCTCACACCTCTGTTCATGACTGCGGCAGTGCATGAACCAAGACCTCTGCTTGTCGATGTACATGCTCCAACCAGATTCATCTTTTCCTAAAACAAAAAGTGAATTAAAGTGTTAGTACCTAAAGACAACAACAGTAACCTTGGCCCTATGACCCAAAGGTTGGAGTGTGTGAGCTGCAAACAAAATAGGAATACGTTTATAGGGAAGCTTCATTAGTTTTATCCCACACTACACCACTAAAAAAAAATTATACACTGTGTGTCTGTGAAAAAAGGGTACACTATTTAATTAATTACAAATATTACTCAGTACCCAATACATATTTTTGAATTCTGTTTGCCGGACATAAAATTAGACTTTTCGATCACCAATCTCCAGCAGACAGAATTTTAAAATATGATTAGGGTACAGAGTAAAGTATGTAACTGAGTTATAGGGTGTACTCAGTTTTTGTGGATACATGGTATACATGTTCATATATAAATTGATTGTGTATCATTTTAATTAAATATTAATTACTATTGTTGCACACAAATATTTGTCTACAATTAACGCCTTAATTAGCCTATAAAATAAATATACACAAATGTACAAAATGTACAAAATGTCATATTTGAAATCTCTGTATGTATCTACTTAAAATGTATGGTAAAAATCTGAGATGTCTTACTACATTTAATCAAAGCTGGCCAAGTCAGAGATTCTATTTTACTCGAATAAGAGAACGATATACTTGCATGTGTTGTCTCTTTCTTACAAATGTATAACATAGCAAAAACTGCTTTACGTAGGATAGAACCACTCAGTCAGTAATCCTAGTAAACACCAAATTTACACAGTATGGAAGATAATATTTTCTGTGTTGTATTTTTATTTCTTTGCTATCATTAATAATACAAATGGTAAAATACTTTCGAAAATAAGATATTTCCACGTTTTTCAAACAATAACTTTTGAAGTATTGGTCTTATCAAAAAAGTAAAAACGCTATGACACAGTATATCTTCAAATTACCTTCTATTCATCGCGAAAATATGGTTTCCAAGTTATAACTTAAAACTGTAGCCTTCCGGAAACAACACATGCGACTGTAGCGTCCTCTCAATTTAAAAAGTTATTAAGTCATAAAAATAGTTTGATTTTTAGTAAACTAAAAAGTTAACACACAATATTTAAAAATTACGAGGGGTAGGTATGAGCCAGACCACCGACACCGTCGCCCTACCCCTTACTCTGATTTTATGATTAGATAATATATCATTATAAATCGTACAATTACGTCTTGTTATGATGTCTTGATTATTGATATTAAAAATATTTTAAAAATATTATTTCGAATGGCAGAGTGCGTAAAGCCAGCAATAAAGTAAATCAGTGTGCGTGACGCGATCGGCTTTAGGATTCGTGCAACCAAACAGTTTGACAAACATTGTACTAAATGTTTAATCCGTATAAGTACCTAGCATTTCCTCCTTGGACACATCAAGTCTGGCCACGCCGAAACTCGGATCGGTATCGGCGTCGTACCGATCGATTGTAAATTCCCAGTAATGGACTCCTCTGGAGAACCCGACGCTTCCCAGGGCCACGCGGTGCTCGAATCCTTCGCAAGTCACCGTCATATTGTCAGGCGTGAAGCACAGCTCGGGCGAGCTCAAGCACGGGTCGAACGTGAACCAAGCCACTGTAAAAAAAAAATGCATTCAACGGTCATTAATCATTATTATATAAGCGCAGTAGAGTGCACATAGGTGCCTACTGTATTTAAAACGTTCTCACCCCCGAGGTCTTTAAAGTTTATATGACACTTCAAAATACCAATTATATAGGTACTATACTTTAATTTCACACATACTATAATATACAAAAGAGAACGAAGGATTGAGATTTTACAATAATTCCCATCACATATTTTTCAACTCATAATATTTTAATATTAAAATCGAACAATATAGATCAATAAACTATACAACTGTTGAACAATCGGAAGTTTCTTTTAAATATTTATATAAGTAGTAATTTATAAAATGTACAACAGAATTTAGTCATTTTTTAAATGTCAATGATGAATTTTCCATTTGTACTCAAAAATACAGTAATATACCGTCCATGGGAAAGCACAGAAAGTTAAACATTTTTTCGTATTCGTTCATCAGTAAAATATAGAAAAGTACCCCTAGGTTTTCAACTTTTAATAGAACGCCCCCGCTATATAATAGAGTGACGGTACATTAATCGAGTTTTAATTGCAATTGTTCTCTGGGTTCTGAACTACCAAAGTTTTGAGAAAGTAAATTGAAAATCAAACGCAGATGGTACAAGGTGAGAGATTGTTTTTGAAATTTTTCCGCATAGATAACAAGTAAATCAAAGAAAAATATCGAAAAAAGATAAGATAATATTAAATTATAAAGTGCTGTTGCACTAACAAAGCCGTTAAAGAATTAAAAAATTGTTTTATTTTATAGAATCAAAAGTTCTTAACTCTTAAAACTAGAAGTTAAGTACAATCTCGTCCATATATTACTTCAACTATAAGTAGGTAATTAAAAACTTTATTAAATTGTTCTATTAGAGCACATTTATGAAATATTTACACGATAAAATACTGCCTCTACCGCTATCGCTTTCTATAACTATATAAATATATTTAAAAGTCCGAATCATCTTTAAAAATCTCGCCTATAATGTTGGTTATTAAATTTAAAATTTGAACAATGGCCTATAATAATCCAACATTATGAGTTTCCAATAATCTGAGTAGTCAACCATATTATATTCGTTGATCGTTACTCGATGTATTCGATACGACATGCATTCCATTGAGTTATATATAAACTTACATATAATTCAATAAAACCAGTAATAAACCGAGCACCGATCAAGATCGTTTTCCGAGTGCGATGCTTCAATGTCACTTTAAAATTTAAACACAATCTATCCACTCACCATCGAGCCCTGCGTACCAACTACCCGATTTCTGTACATATAACACTTTTTTTATTTTATTAAGAATTATAAAAAAAACCCAGTCTAGAGACGCAATTTATTTTAATCCAATACTAGTTGTACCTATACATATTATAAATGTACTAATATATTGTCGAGAGTAGATCGATTCTGTAACTTAATATAATATGTATATATATATATATTATTTAATATTATACCTTCAGAAGTTTGCAATCCGATTACTTCGCTGTACTCGCCTTCGCCCGCGCTGTTGAACGCTTTTACTCGAGCGTTGTACGTGCAATTGAAGTGTAACCCGTCAACGGTGCAGATGGTTTCCGTGCCGCAATACACCTCCTGTATACGCAAAAACAAATATATTACGGTCGAATTAATTCAACAACACCGAATATTATAAAGGGAGGCTTCAGGCGGATAATAATTTAATTTTAATCGAAAAAATATACACACTACACATCTTCAATAAAGTATATTGTTAACAATAGAAAATTATTACCGATGGACGGTATTTTATTTTCGTCCTGTTTTATGATGCCGTAAAAAACCAAATAGTATTCAAAAATTTAAAATATTTACATAAATGATAAATAATGTGTCATATATTTAATGCATCTACGAGAAACTCAATGAAAAATGTATTCAACAACATCAAATGTATGGGTAGGCAGATATACTTAAATAAAATTAATATAACCCGTATTTTAGAGTTTAATTTATATAGAAGTTATTTCAGAAAAATCATTCTAAACTGATAAAGTTAATAATTTTAATTCAAAAAGCTTTATAATGAAATAATTAAAATTTGGATTTTAACAGTATCTACTTATATACTGAATTATACCTAACAACTATTTATCTATATCCTAAACAGCTAACGAAAAAAGAAATATATGTTTTATAAGATAAGAGTACCATTTAATAAATTATTGAAATTTAATGATGAAAATATTACAATTTTTAATTTACCATAAAGTATTCAGCCAACGCGGGTTTTTATGGCACATATTGTATTTTATAAGAAAAGTGTACTATAATATTACGCTATACATTAATATACTAAATTATTGAAATTTAATAATGAAAGTAGTATTACGTTTTTTAGTTTACAGTGAAAAAAAAATATATCCAGCCAAAACGGTTTCATACGATAAGGAAAAACGATTATTTTCTTACTTTGTGAGATACATGAATAAAACTAGCTATTTCATACACGGCGTGTATTGTGCATAATACCTACTCCCATTCCTACAAATACGAGCTACTTCCCCATTATACAAATTATGTTATTTTTGGTCGCCACTTCCAAGTTTCAACGCAACATAATTGTATTTCATTGATCATAGGTAGGAATATTATTTTATAGTAAACGCAGTGTAACTAAAAAAGAAAGTAAATGTACCACCTTTTGTTTGAGGGTTTCGATTTTTTAGTATTCGACTGGTAATTACAACGAAATGGAATTGAGATAATAATATTGTGGTTTGGGTTCACTTACGTAATGTAAACATTTTAGTAAATAGCAATTTTACTTGTTCAAATGTCACATGCAACAATAAGGTTTTCATTGGTTTTCTTTCAAAAGTTGAATGTCGGAGACTACCTGCCAATTAATGATAATTGATTTCTACTCGATATAAAATATTGATTTGAAAGGAATATTACATTTTCATGCACACGTTTTACCTACTTTTGTAAAATATTAAATGGTTTTTAACTTTTAGGTATGAAAATGAACAAATTCTTATTAATTTTGAAAAGTATACAAACATATAAACAAAAACAAAGTCATAGTTGAAAATTTAAATTGCTTGATTATTATGATTTATGAGTCATGCAACTGGAAAACAATAAAATTTTAAATTTTAAACACAATATATAGATATTAAGTGCTTTACTATCAATTATTACTGATGTAGTATTATGCCATTAATATTCAATACTCATTAGTCAGTATAATATTAGGAATGTGCGTGTTGGTATAAATAGTATAACGATAATTAGTAATTACCAGATCAATTAACATTGGACCGCGATAAAGAAACCAACTGTTGTAATACAAAACTTCTAAAATATATTAACTATTTTCCTAAAAAAAAACAATTATTTTTCCACGGAATTTGTAACTCAATCATAACTAATAAGGAAGGTATTTATTAAAATCTTCAAAGATAAGTTTAATGGAATTAAACCAAATTAATAGAACTTTGATCGTTTTCCAACGTAGTGTTTTTAGAATGAAAGGTCAATTTCACAGATATCAAAACATTCAAATACATAATATCACCAATCTTCTACGTATTTATTTAGATATTATTAACACTCAATAATATACGTAAATTATAATTCATTTATAAATATGACAAAATATTTAATTTCGTTTTTAAAACACTGCAGCAAGCGTATAAGTAGATATGTTAAGTATAGCGTTGCCTGGAACATATTTGTACCCTCCCTAATAAATTATAGTGGTCTAAAGGTTATTTTTATAGAATGGTTATGGTTATGGTGATTTCATAAAAACATTTTACTGCGACCATTAATAACAGAGGACGGTCCCTAAACTCCAAAATATGCCAAATATTCGTGTATAAATAACTAGATGTCCATTTCGAATTTACACACTTATTTTCCTAAGCTTATAATAACTCAACAGTCAATTTACTTCCATATAATACTGTAAAAATACAGAATTACGTTGTACCAGCTTTAATGAAAATATTTGATCGATACCTAGCTATACCTATTGCCGAATATATACACATATTTATGCTATCGTCAGCATGATTTAATTTTTACTAGAGTGGATTATAATATATTATATTATAATTTGGATACATTTTTTTTTAAATTTAAGTTGAACACGGAACTAATTTAAATTAGAAATTTGTATTGACGAAATAACTATTATTTGACTATTAGTTGAAAACGCAGAGTAATTATCATTTAAGGTGTAGTATTGACTGCACCTATTAAAGAGTTGTCCAATGTATACCCACTATGCAAAATAGGAAAATAACTGTCATAATGCATACAACGAAAAAACATTCCGTAAAAACTTAAAACATATAATATACTATACAACAAAATAATGGTTTGTTTAAACCCCGCTTTCATTTCGTGGAGTTGGAAATTCATCGTTATGTCTATGCAATATGCATGTTTATATATTTTATCGACATCTAGAAACGATTTATGGTTTCATAAAATGCAATTTAGCGATCATATAATACAGTTAGGTCGCAAGCTATATTAATTTCGATTTAGATAAAACAAAAAAATACATATTAAAGTGGTTTATATATTTTTTAGTATACATTTATATGAATGGCATCGAGTTTATGTTGACTTGCACGTCTATAACGGGCCATAAAAGCGAAATAATAGATATTTGGTCTGCCAGTCACGTTGAGGTTATGTGCATATTATAATCAACTAACTATTTTTTTTTTGCGATATTATTCTGTTTGTGTGATTTTAAGAAAGACAAAAATCAATATATTACTATTCCAACGTGTTATACCAATTATTTTATGCATGTATATTCGATATTGTATACACTCGCGAAAGAAAAAATGCGATATAAAAAATCTATTGTTTTCTCGGCGTGTATTATTATTATTATTTTTTTTTTTTGTTACAATTTCGTAGAAACACGCATACGTATATTATATTGATGTTATATGTTATTAAAATTCAATGGTATTTTGTATATACCTACTGCAAAAGCAACAACAAAAAATGTCCATGCGCCGACGGCAATCCTTATATACATAATAATATAATGGTTTACATTTTGTGAGCTGCGAAGTGTTGTTATTGGAACTCAGATGTGTCGTTCTGTAATTTAAAATCCATCAACGACCAATGACATTGTTTACAAAAATGCCGAGCTTACTGCGCGTCCAGACGTCGCGATTAACGTTTCCTTCAGTCTTCAGACATTCTAGGACGCGTCTTTCGAACAAATGTACAGCCGCCGGGATTGAACATGAAAACCCATCTATACCACTTTTCCCCGCCAACGACTACACTTTTATTGCAACAGGACACAGTATTCGTAAATCGAAACTTTGTACCGTCGCACAATATATATTATGCCATGTTATTATATTTTCAACGGCAATTTATCATTTTGTAAAAAAAAAATATTGTTTTAAGACGGAAGAATAATGAAACTTTTGTTGTTTTTTTTTGCCGAGCGCATATAATCTACGGGGTGGTACGTTTTATAACTGCTTACATTAATTTATATACTAAGTCTGCTTTTTATGTTTGATTTTACCTGCGGGGTGGTCCAATTAACACTGTATAACAGAAGTTTTTGAAAATATACCTTTTGCATAATTTTAAGTGGTTCCAAAACAACATTTTTACAAAACATATATAAAAAATTTGTTTTCTAACAACTTATAATAAAGTAAAATTTTTTTTTCAAAATTTGAAATAATGGGAGTACCATACTTAGTATAGGGATATAGTTTAAAATATTAATAAATTTACTAACACTTTACTTTTAGAAAGAATGAAAGAAATATAATATTTTACCCAATTAAAGTCGTTATTGATTTCACAATCAGCAGCAAATATACTACGGTGGTAAAAAATGTAATATATAGGTATACGCAGAATGCGTGTAGAGTTTCAAAATAAATACTTCAAGCTATATGCAAATAAAAACATTATTTTCAAAAAACATGAAAATTGACTTAGGTACAGGAAATTAAGCAATAGAGCCGTGTGAAATGGACCACATTGTATAAAACCGTAATAATCTCGCCTGTGACAACAATAATAGAGGACGACAACCGATCGTTAATCTTAATTCGCGCAGTACAACCGCTCGAGCGTCGGCAGTCCGACGCCGGGGGTAATTAGTTTTCTATAATGATTCCGGACATCGTATAGGTACACACTACACACACATAGTTTTTCGACAAAAATCGATCCGCCGAGAGGATATTATTATTATTATTATTATTATTATTATTGTTGTTTTTGTTGTACAAACCCTGAAGTCTCCGCCGTTTCCGTCGTCCAGTTCCAACACGTAGCCTTCGACGTACGAAGAAGCCGGAGGTTGCCACGCGATCGTTACGCTATTGTTCTCGGCGCTGCACTCTTCGGCGATGATCAGCGCCGCGCTCGGAGCTAAACACACAAGAAAAACGTAAGTATGTTGTTCGAAGACGACGCACGTACGATAAGTATATAATATTATTATATTATTTATGGCAAAACGGCCGAAAACACCGCACTGTGGGTTAGTACAGAGCAGCTATGTACGCATATGTTATAAATATTATAAAAATATAAAACCGTCGCATGCATTTGTGAGTATCACTATACAACCATGATTTCGGTAAAAACCGTACAACGGTATACATAAGAATATATTAAGTATACCACATATATTTCGACACGGATGATATACCTATATCGGGTGATCCAATTAAAGTAAAGCACTCATGATTTCAAAAACTATTAACGTTTGGTTTTGAAAATATTTTTTACTAGTTTTGATCGCCATCATTTTTCAAACTTCATATTTTTTTTTATTAATGACGAAAGGAATTTTTTAATGTTCATATCCGTAATAGAATATTATTAGGAGTATTTTAATCCATACAAATCGAATTTTGGAAGAACATTTTATGACTTTATGAGTTATAGATAATTGAAATTTAAATGAGAGTTGTACAGCCGTACAGCGGACCCCGCTAAACGTAAGTCTCCACCCATTTAAAACTTAAATAAGTACTAATAAGTAATAGACTGCTTGTCCGAAATTTGATTTTTATAGATCAAAATACTTGGAATATTAAATTAAAAATGAATAGTGTCGTTTAAAAGAGTAAAAACTTAAAAGACGATAAAAATAAAAGGAAAAATATTTTTTTTTCCTAAAATATCATTTTTTAACATCTTAAAATTATGCACAGGTACCTTAAAGAAATATTTTTAAAAGACGCAATAGTGTTTTCTGAAAAAAAGAGTGACGCTCTAATAGATCACCCCATATAGTACATATACAATATAAGATATATTAAGTATTATGGTTATACCTGTTGCCTTCATGTCTTCTCCGTCCCCGATAGCTTTACAAGGTTAGTGTAAGCGGTAAAAAAACAATAGTTTATTTGTTTAGTATATTATAATAATTTAGCGGTGTAAAATACTACACACATATAACATATTAACAATCTCGTAAAGCTAATATCTAATACACTTTTCAATCAAAGTACAATTAAGTCGATAGATCTTGCAATACGTCTTATTACCTTACTATTGTAGAATACATTTCTTCAACAAAGATAATCATAAATATTGATTGTTGATTATCGGCTATTATTATTCCATTAAAAAGCTGATTTGATAAAACATTTTGACAACCAAAAAAAAAATTTTGAAATTTAATTTTGTACTTAAATTTTTCCCTAGTATTTCTAAAATATTTTTTTCTTATATAATTTTTAAACGACTGTATTTAATTTTAATTATTTTAAATTATCTTTTTACAAGATTGCATATTATTATATGTGTGTCTAATATATAAGTGTTGTATTACTCTGTTAACCGTATTATATACATTATATGACTCATCATATCACGCGCGTTCAATAAAAATCAACTGAGTATTTAAACTAAATGACCAAGTAGGTTTACGAAAAGTTGGCTAGCTTCAGTAAGCTAGCACGAAGCATCATGCTTCAAAAATTATAGGTAGTTACCCATAACGATTTTCATAAACTTAAACGCATGTATTATGATACACAATTAATATTTTTGTAGATAAATGTTAATGATAAAATTTTCTTGGTATTGAATAAAAAAATATGCTCTTAAAGTAAAATTTAGACAAAATGACTTGGTGACTTTATAACGCACGCGATAAATTACACATAAGTATATTTTTAACATGTAATACAAGTTTGAATGCGTGTGTGTAATTAACTATTAACGTTAAATGCAGCATTGTGTATTTGTGTGTGTAAACTACGTACTTTTCATTTGTATAAAGTTCATGTGTTCGATAGCTTTCAACACCGTGTTATCGTCCAGGGTCAAATCCAGCTGGTGATACGAACGAGGAGACGGCAACACGTCCTTGTGCCAGGTCATGTCAGTGTTCGAAACTCTGGCTATCAACATGGACCCAACCTGCAGAACGCACAGGGGAACAACAGAAACATGACACGATAAGTTTCCATACATAACAATATTATGTTATCATAATAATATAATATAATTTAATGTAGTGTTGCAGGTATACGAGCATACGGGTTATCACGAAAACGCCGGCTGACACGTGTGTATAGGTTATATTATACAGAGTGTGTGCAGCGTGTGGGCTTGTACGACCCCCATGATATATTGTTCGATGTAGTACGTTATACGACTTGTAACACGATCTATCATAGCAAAATTTGGGGGAACCAGAGGGGTCATGCCCCTTAAGGAAAGTTAAAATCAGGCCCTCCGAAAACAACGCTCTACACGATACTCGTAGTTGGGGAAATGTTTGGTTTTGTATTGGATTGTGAGGGAAGAGCAGCGGGTCCCGGGACCAGCTGACGGGTCTGTTATTTGGTTCAAAATTGTCTAAGCCCAGTGAGCGAACAAATCGAAATCACGCTATTGCTTACTTGTAAAAACGAAACGGGATCGTTCTCTTTGAGGGCCTCTATGCAGAACTGCAATAGGGACGTGGTTTTCTGCAGCTTGCACGTACAGCTGGTCACGTGATCCTTGAGCGATCGCTGTTTGATCTCCTTATCCTGTCGCACCGCGTCGATCAGCCACTGCCTCCGCCTCTCGATGGACCGGATCAGCGCGTCACACCTGGCGTCCACTTGTCGCTCCAGTTCTTCGCACTCGCCCTGCAAACACAAACCCAACAATATGGTTAGGCGTTCCATCTTCTCTCCTCTAAAGCACCGACTATACAACACACTCCTCCCATGACACTCCGCTACACATTATGGGCTTGTTATAAGTATATAGGTAGTTATATACCGCGGTTAAGCAAGTCGCAGACTCTTGGACAAATTGGATCCTGCCGCAAACTCATATAATATATATTTATTCGTAGGAGTGTTGTTACTTGTTATACGTGCCCAGCAACACCAAGTCGCGTACTCCGCCGTATATGTATATTATAATATAGATATAATGTGTATATATACATACAGCGGGTCGTGGACGACGTGCACGTTCGTCTAGTTTGGGCTTTTCGTGTTTTACGACCGCTACCACTTGCACGACGAATGAAGACTTATTATATTATATTATGCGAAGTTAAAGATCGATTTTTATCACCCCCCCCCCCTTCGCAACGGACAAATATACCTAAATTGAACCCGCCAAAGAATAACTCGAAACGCACAGAAAAATAAGAAAGAACTTTTTATATTCGTGACTGCACTACAGCGCATAAATATTATGCTTGGTCGGTTTTGTCAGTGTGTAGAATACTAGAATACAATATTATACTGCAGCAGTATACACGTTTAATGCACGCGTTTTGTGTAGAATTACACGCGCTCGTCGATTGTATTATAAAACAATATTATTTGTGACATCAACATCGAGCGCAATTAAATATTGTATTGTTCTCGATTCCACGAATTTAAATTTGTTTTTCAATTAACTTCCATTAAAATATGATATACCGAAGAAAACACGACCAAAAATCGAAATCACCGAACAACGAGTACACGTCATGCATAATTAAAATATGCACTCCCGTAATTTTCGATCGCAGCTAATTGTACAGCAATTTATTGAAATATTACGCTGCACGATAAACAATAATCGTTTGTCTATGATTTTCTACGCGTAGACGTGTATTATATTACATAGTATTATAATGAATTAATAAGGAAAAGACCTATAGAGATAGAACGATGGAGGGGTATAAGAAGTAAGTAGTAGAAAAGGATCTTAAAACTCTGGGGATTGCAAGATTGAAAGGAAATTGTTCAACATCAGGAGAAATGGAGGGAGGGATATATAGTGATGGCGGCAGACTCTATAGTAGAGTTATAAATGCTTACAGTGATGATGATGATTAATGATGATATGCATAATATGTATTAATAAATATAGTAGCCGCAGTGACTTACGTTAAGTTTTTCAGACATTTGCTTTAACCTCTGAATGAACTCTGTAGTGGTTCGAGCTTTTTCGGACAATTGTTGAAGGTTCTGGGATAGTTCCGTCTGAAAAAATGGAATAAAACAAATTAAATTGCTGTCCGGGCAACATTTTAACTGTACACACGCATGCACACACTCCGAACGAATCCGTCTCAACCCGTTCGAAGACTTAGCAACGCGTTGTGTAATTTACATATTATGCAGTATATATATATATTAGATTATATAGCTATTATTACGCTATTAGCTACACCCGACCCTTCTGCTATATATATATAATTTATAAACCTTTGTTTTTATTAAGATACGTTCCATTAAACTATGCGTAGAACTCCATCAAATATACCGTCCAAGTTCACTTACATATATAGAACACGCGCGGGCGTAGAGCGTACGCCCAGAGAGATCTATTATACATCCTCCATATCCATACTGCTGCAGCGTTTACACCCCGGCGGGCAGGACCCCACATAGAGTGATCGTATATGTATATGTGTGTATGCTGTATATGCCCGGGCACTACACGTTTTGAACGACCCCAAGGCATTTGACAACCATATTATATATACTTACTCCGGAAGTTTGATGTCTCATTCACAATAACCCAATTATCCTCGCTACATGCGCGGCACTATGCGTTTATACACAATTATCGACCTGTAAATGTATATATTTTACATCGAGTACCTAATAATCACCATCATCGCAGGGTTGCACAAACGCGCTTGCTCGGCAGCGGCTAATGAAATTTAATTCATAATTTGCGAGAGTTTTAGTTTTTCTACGCAGGACGAGGATATTGTACCTATATATATAATATATATGCTGTGAACAACCCGCGTTAAACATACATCACGGGGTTCAATCGTATGAGACTATACTCTACAGATATATATACAGAGTGATACAACGGGTATACTCAAACCCTCATTTTCCTCCAATAATCCAGTTATTCAAAATTGTTCAGTTATTAAATGGTTATACATTATAAAGGTAATAGTCCTTAAAAATGGTTCAAACACTTCTTCAGTGGTGCAAAAAAACCTCAAGCAATTTTGTATATTATAAATCTATATAATATTATAGTAAGTAAAATACAATACTGAACTTAAGAATTCTTAAAGTTAATTTTAATATAGTAATTTTTATACGATCCTTCATTAATCAGTAATCACGAGTCACATGCTTTTTGATAAGAAAAGTGGGCCAATAGGCTTTGGCGTTTATTCCTAGTCGGCTCTATCTAGTTGTTATGCCTACCTAAATATGTGGACCACTCACCGTAATTACATTTAAAAAACATAATACATAGGGAGGTGAACACTCGTCCATTAAAAAACTTTCAGTGAAAATATCGATTTTTCACGTGTTAAAGCCTATAGGTATACCATATAGTAGGCGGTGCCTACTATCGCACTGTGAATATAATAATATGTCTGGGATGGCATTTACATATAATATTCACTGCTGTAGGATACATTACACTGAGTCAAAATTCAAGTCGACTGGTGCAGCGTTGTTTTTTTAACAAAAACATGATGTTACACTACAACACGCGGAGGTCGTTATAAGAGAGGCGTGAATGACATTTCCCTTGCCGCGTGCGACACATCCTATGTGTTTACTACATTTTTTTTTTACTATATTACCAGTAGTTTACCAACTATCAGTGGAATCCAGTATAGTCGTACCGCTTATTAAATTCACAGTAAATTGACTCATTCGTCTGATGGACTCACACTATATTACTGCACTGTGGTTAATGAGGTCAATGAGTATTTTTAAGGGCATATTTCCTCATTATTCCAATTTTAACGCATATATTTTGAAGATTAATACTATTTTCTAGAATCAGCACATCAAAAAGTATTTAAGTTTTTAAAAATATTGATTTGATATACATTGAAATGATAAAGGAACAAGTACAAGTATGTTTTTTTTCCATTTGTGTCGTTATTAATTAATAATGTTGATGATTTTTTCTTTATTATGAATGACTACAAATATTTAAAATACATTAATAAATAAATACCTGTATATTATGAACAATGACAATATTTATAAGTTCTTACTACTCATGGGCAATACGTAGCCAAATTAATTTGTTTTACTACAACGCATATATTACAATAATTTTTTTATTCTTGGACTTTTCGCCTCATATTGACTCATTCGGTTGATGGACTCAAAGTGAGTCGACTAAGTAAGCGGTTAATTGTATTTATAAATTATACACATTAATACATTATACGCGCGAGTATATTTATATGATGCATAACATAACTTTTTACGAAGAAAATAATAATAACGGTGATTGCGCCGGATAGTTCTTACGCAGTATATTGGCAGTGG